>NC_135558.1:8457500-8495000 GCF_964340395.1 Glandiceps talaboti | reverse complement strand
ATCTTCATCTTTGGTCTCTGTACTCTCTATATGCCCTCCATCTTTTGTACTAACTACTTTTTCATCTGACAAATTTTCGTTCAAACTGGTTTCATTATTTTCTGCTGTTTCTTCTGAAATATCTTTGGAAACTCCACTGTCTGACTGAAACTCACTCTGTGTGATATAAATATTTGACAAATCATTTTGCACATCTGCAACTTCTCCATTCATTTCAGTATTTCCAGTAGCACATTCAGAATCAACAGCTTTAGGTGTTTGAACTCTTCCATCTATATTTTCATCAACTTTTATTTCATTTCCAGTCTCTGTCTTATCCTTAGTTTCCGTTTCGCAATCCTTGGCTCCCGTTTGGTCATCCATGGTTTTCGTTGCACTATCCTTACTATCTGTTAGTTTTCCCTTGGTTTCCGTTTCATCTCCGGCAGCAGATACGTCTTCTTTTTTCACATCCATCATCTGCGTTGAGTCATCTGTCTTATCGGTATCCATGGTTACATTTTGAACTTCAGTATTTTCTTCTATGACAGCATCTACATCATTAACACTAACAGTTTCACTTTCCTTATCTTGTACAGGAGTAGCCGCCACACTCGTACTCACATCCTCTTTTGATTTTCCTTCCTCTCTCCCTTCAACATCTTCTCTTACTTCTGTCTCTGTTTGCACCTCGATATGAGATGTAGTCTTCTCATCAACATTTTTCTCCTGTTCTTTCTCATTACTAACTAATGTCACTTCCTTGTCAGGTTCTGCCTTTGTTTCAATGACTTGATCCCCATCATTATTTATAGTTTCAGGACCAACAGTCACTTTGTCAACCTTTTCTTTTTCTTCATTTATTTCTCCACTTATTTCTCCATGCTTACTAACATCGCTATTTTCTTCTGCTGTACCCTCTTTTTCAGACGACACATCTACATCAGTTTTTGATTCATCAACGTCAACCTTTGCATCACTAGTCTCTTTAATTTCCTCATCAACTTTTTCTGAGACATTATCATTCTGCACTTCTGTTCCTGTCTCCTCACTAGCTTCCTTGACAACCTCCTGTTGCTGGGTTACTTCAGTCCTATCCTCACTCTCTTGCCTTTCTTGTGCAACATCTTCAACCACATCTTCATTCTCCTTGATCTTATCCTCTGTTTCTTCCTCCCTAACATCACTATCCTCTTTGGCAGCCAATACTTCATCATTATCCTCATCATTACCTTTGGTATCCTGGCAACCATTTTCTTGAGTTGTGTCTTGCACCTCAGGCTCCATCCTCTCTGGGCTATCAGATAGTTTTACATCACTAGTAAGAGTAGAAGGTTCATTGTCCTGAACCTCGACAACATCAAGTTCATTACCGAACTCATCAAAGACCTCTTCATCCTCCTCATCAGGTGGGTACTCACCGGCTAGTTTATTTACCCACACTTGGGTTTCATCATGCCTACAGGGCAAAACAAATACAGAAGACGTATCTTACTATTTACGTCACAACTCAACAAATTCAAAAGAAACGAGTAAGACTTATAATATGCATATCAACAGACCTATATTATTATAAGTAAACTGAATATGCATGATTTTTAATATTACCATCAGTGAAGACTCCATTAATATTCGTTTACATGACTTGTGTCACTAAATGTGTAAATGCTAGTCACAGTGATATAAATGAAGAGGTGATGGCAGATATTAATGATCATTTTTCAGTATCGATTAAAATAAATTATTAATATTCCTAGTTGAAGCTGTAAATCCAATAAAAAAATTTAAATCTTCATTTTCGTTATACTTCCATATATTGATATTTTTAAAGTCTGATTTCCCTTGATTGTTGCCAGCTTCAGGTGAACTTTTAATATAATCTTTAAAATTCTATAATTCTGCAGTCACTTTGTACACTTACATGAAATCTTGATCTCTCTCTGCCAAATCTTGATCTGATGCTACGCTGGTTCTATGAATGGATTCCTGTGTTCTGAGACGTTCAAATTTCACATCCCGATCTTTCATTTTAAGCTGTGCAAGTAATTCTTTCTTCCTCTGTAACATACGACTCTGACTGGCTGAGTGTTCTCTTTTCTGTGCCACAACTCCCTTACATTGGTGCATACCTGGTCCATCCAGTTTGAAATCATGTAAAGGTTTTAATCTAGAAAAGAACAGATCGGTGAAAGTTAATCATTATATATTTATGCCCTCCATTCCATCTCCTTACATGTGTTGTGAAACAGTTTGTGTATTTCGTCTCGTCAGTGCAGTAAGGTCATATCTGCCTATACAATTGCATAGCAGATACGACCTTACTACACTGACGCAGCGATTTATATGTAGATCAGTAAATTAAATTTTTCATGTTTCGTTATAGAGAAAAATTATTGTCTGTATGTTGGGCACAACCAGTGAGGCAAGCGGAAAAGTCATGTTGGTGTCTGTATTTAAGTTTAGAAAGCGCAGAATTTGAACCATTCTAGGCCAGCACCCATCACAGTGCAGCCAACTTGTTTTTATAGTTTAAACTCTCTCAGTCAACTAAGTTAGTGTTCATGTCAACTTAGTTAATGTTGCTCCTTTAGTAAGGAGTTCAGTTCTAGGAACTAGAGCAAGTAAGGAAGACACTCGAATCCTCCCCAAATGTGCATTGAATAGTGTGTTGGGTACAGGTTTCTAGACTTTTTTCCCCAATCGGTTTAGTCTGGTTTTTTCCTGGATGGTCTTATGTACTGTAGAAAGGGTTGTAGTTTTTAAAATGTTACTTAGTGTTTTCCATGAGTTTCAGTCTTATTGCTTAGAACATCTCTAGTGGCAACTTCTTTGAAGGAATGTTTTGCTATATAGAAAGACTTTGTTACATTTGTCAATAAATATACTTGTGCGAAAGTCTGGCGAGATATCAATAAAGTGTGTGTTCACTTGGGATGTGACGCATAGGAGAGAGACGTACATCTTGTATACTTGCATGTACAACATACCTGGCTTTGAGTAGACGTCCATTCTTCCTAATAACCTGTGGTGGACGTTGTCTGGCAAAGGTCCTCGATACTTCTAATATACCAATTGCTGTCAATTCTTTCAATTCCTGACTGGGCGAAGGTACTCTGTCCTAAATATTGCAATTAAAATATCATGAAAATGTGGTTTAAATATTCCTTCTGTCTCTGTCAATTTTAACAATAAAGTGAATAAAAAAACCATTCATCTACTTTGTTTTGTTATTTTTTAACTTTTCAGCAAAAATTGGCTAAAACTTACCATGGCGAGATCATCCATTGAGGGCGACATTTCAGGTCCATGTTTGAATGGCTGAGATATTTGTGCATTTGGCTTTTTATTGGCTGGATCTGCTGCAACCAATGGCGGTACAGGATTCTCTGTTACATAGTGAACTGGTTTGGGCCAGAACTTGTTGCCTAGCGACCAGAGAGTTGGAGGTCCAGCCAAGGTAGCGGGTGACCTGGAAATTAGAATTCAAAAAAGTTCTTGTTTATTTATAATGTATATTTAATACATGACTGATGTGTTAATGACTTCCATTCTGTAGCCATTACACTGCTGTAGACATCTAAGATTTGCATAATGAAATAAGATTTAAGAGGTACATATATGAAGTTAGGTCAAACTCACAATTTTAAAATAGCAAAGAAATCACAGAATACCACAAGTTTCGCTTTCATTCTTTAAACAGGACTGTAAATGCATGGCCATCTATAGTATAATATTGATATAACTCTATAAGCAATCATCTTCATAATTACATGATAGAACCATGGTACTAAAGTATGACTTTTCCATTATTTATCACAATGAAACGAACACTTTTTTGTATCATGCCCTATTACTGTATTCCTGTATAATCTGACATTAATTTTATACCTTATATTAAAATCCTAAACCTTTTATTTAGAGTATGATTATTATTCTATACGTTTTAAATTGACCATACTCTATCATTGAATTTGAAGTGAGAATGTATCTGAACAATAGGTGAATGAACTTTGCGTTGAACTCTCATGAAGCTTTTGGAGGTCATTCGAATTGGAAACTTTGGATGATTCAAAACAGGTGATGTGGCTATGGTTATTATTAGGGGAAATACACAAAATAATTTCTGCTAGATCCTCAGGTACATGATACACAACACAACATTTTAAAAGGGTATCACACACAAATTACATTGGAAAAAAGTTACATCACTTAAAGATTTGTTCAATAAAGATTAGAAAGAATGTTCAAAAAAACTTTAAACTAATTTTTTCCTTGTCAATTCACAAGCTTAAGGGTAACACCAGAAAATACGATTTGCAGTTGTGACTGCCAAATCAATAACACATCAAATGAATTGATGAGGACATTCATCCTATGTGTACTTAGATGTTAAAGAGACAGACATTAAGTATACAGAAGTTGTATATTAATTCTGGTAGTAACACTGCTGTTAGAAAGATGAAACCATTACAGTTTTTCTATCGTTTACATTTATTGCCAACTTTCATTGTGAGTTCTTGAAGGAACGTGTTTCCATTTGCTTTGTTATCCAGACATAGCCAAATGGTTTCCATTTGTCCTATTGTACAATTTGTAAGGTCAGAGCAGAGAGTGCCACCCCCTAGTTAGTTGTAAGTAGGTCTCTTTGAATGGAGTATTTGCATCTGATCATTGATAAAAGGAAATAAAAGCGATTGAGATAGGGACTATAAATTTTGTACGTGATGAATGAATTGCAGTAGAATTCAATTTGATTTGAAGTTGAGACATGAACCACAGATAAGGAAACTGTGACAAATGTGCCAGGAGATATCACTTTGCCTTGAATTTAACATTCTCAGTTGTAAGATGGACATAAAACAAATATAAAGTTCATTTATTTTTTTTGAAACAGACATACCATAAAGATTGCATTAGTTTTAAATTTCAAGCATGACATATAGACCTGCCATGCTGTTGAGTTCCAAAGCAGAAAATCTGCTCCTTGCAGAATAGCATATTGAAGATTCATAGACTTGCTCAGATACAACTACTCCACTCAATATCAAGGGAAACATGGGGAATCACACAGGATCTTAAATCACTGTCACCCATACTGTGTATATTAGGGATTGGGGAGGGGGTTCAAACTGATATGAAGATAAATGGGGAAAGGTGACAAATCAGAATGAATAACAATTGTGGATTTGACAATGACTTGAACAGTTACATCTTTCTCACATCAGCTGTTACTTGGTGCACACTCAATAAGACTTACTCCAGGTAGTGTTTTTTCCTTCCTCTGGTTGCAGTACAGTAGAGAATAAAAATGTTGTATATGTTAAAGTGAAAAGACTTGAATGCATATATGCCTGTAGAATGTAACAATGTACTGGTAGTACCAGTATATATTTAATGTGATTTCACTATGGGTGTAGAATACATCATGTATAATGTATTATGTACTTTTGTACATTGTGTTCCACAGGTGAATTTACCATCGACAACCGTTAGGTTTGTTAGTTTGTGGCAAACAGTGGCAGTATGATGTAATTAGTGCCAGTGGATGATCAATACATTTTATGAATGTCAATGTTTCAATTTTACACAGGATGAGTGTGTGGATGGATGGAAGGATGGATTTTAAAAAAGTGAATTTGTTATTCAAAGGTATTTCATGACAAAAGTCTGCGATCGGATGCTTAATAAAAAAAATATGGTACATGTAAGTTGGTATTCCATCTTCATGAAAAAAAAAATACATACAATAATGGAACTGCTGCATACATTTCTTTTCAGTCAACTTTTCAAAGTTAAATATCTGATATGACTGCTATAATAATACACCAATAAATTGTAATACACCTTTGCTTTGTTTTGGTTATGGAAGGTTTTAAGTCATATAGGAGTTTTTTAAAGCTGGTCTGTAAATTGATATTGTTGGTTTAGTTTGTGCTTCTTTTAAAAAATTTCAATAAACTGACATGTGGGGGAAAAAAGTAAGAACCAAAAACTCACAACAAAAACAACAAAAAAGAAATAAAGGAACACACAGCAACAGGAAAAAAGATGAAAAACACTGAGATTGAGAAAAAATTACAGTACAAATGTACATGCATGTAAAATTGCATTGTAGTTTACACCTTGTTGATCACATACACGTGGATCACAAAGCAAATAAAACGAGTGAAAAAAAAATCAAGCAAGACTTCTGGAGTTATAAAAACAAAAAGTGTTGAGAAAAATGATTTTGAATATAGGGATTAGAGCACGGCAAACCAGGAATAACTGGGAAAACACTTCAAGCATGAAGATACTAGTTAAGTGAAGGAAGAGGGAAAACAGCATGCATTATATGGATGTAGGAATACTAACGAGGATTGGCTGGAGCACCGACTTAAAGCTCTTAGTTTGCCCTTTCTTAATTCACCTTTCTTTTTCCTAGTTAATACAGACAATTAATATGCATTAATACAGACATTTAATACGGAGCATTGGTAGGAATGTTTAACCGGAAAGTGCAGGAAAACACACCATGACAGGGTGACACACAGTCATGCGTTAAATTATACTGGGAAGGAATCAAACTTTGGAATGAAAAGTTTCATGAACGGTACCAAGTATTTATGTTATGTTATACTGATGTGGGGATGTATGATATGAAAATGTCATGATTATTTGATGTATACTTGTAATGCAGTGTTATTGTTAAGGTTTTGAAATTCTGGTAACAGAGAGCAAAAATTTGCATACTAGTACATTTCCCATAATTTTTTATGGGGAATCCCGTAAAACACCAGAGTAACATAAATTTTTACCTTCTTATTACCATTATCAAAATTACTGTAGTGTCATGTAAACTCCAAATTTGCAATATATAGTATCATGTGTTATGATGGACTGTATTGCAATGTACTGTGATGTAATATGATGTTATGCGATGCAAGGTAATGTTGTTTATGTATTGTAATGTTATGGCATGTATATGTATGCATTGTAATATACTGTCATGTACTGTAATATAAATGCATTTGTAACAGTAATGTTGTGTACCATTAATTTTTATGTATTGTCATGTGACAAAAGTCTAATGCAAATTAAAATTTGCATGATATGATGTAATGATATACAGTGATAATTAACAAGACAATGATTGACGATCTATTAAATTGTTGATATGAAAATGTTACAAATGCCTGGCACTTATGATATCTAGAATTTTAAACAAAAATTCCTTTTCATTTTTTTACTGCATAGGCAATTCAAAACTAATACCAATGTTATATCATAATAAATTGACAAAATTGCTTCTTCGTTTATCACACCTTATGTACATTCCCACAAAACTCAAATTTAGCAAACACTTTTTATTAAGTGTGTTAGTTTGATTTAGCAACCAACACCAAAAAACTACAACAAAATTCATTTTCAAATGTTTAAGGCTATTGTAATTCACACACACATCAAACCAAGTTTGTTACATGATACACACAGCACACAAAGCTTATTACTACTACTATTATTATTGTAAATGTTATTATCAAAATTAAAATCAAATGAACTACAAGTGGAAACATTTAGACCAGACTCCATAGTATCTAATACAAATACAGAATTCAATGACTGATATTGATTCAGAAATGTGTTAACTTCATTTTTGGGAATTCAATATCAAAATTGATTGGGTTGTGTTTTGACAGTATCTTGTGATTTGCTGCTACTGCTAAGTTATATAATTTATGTAACAGACTCCTGTGTTTGACAACATCTAGCATTAAAATGATTAAATTTCGAGGGGTCAGCGTATTTCTGCTATCCAGGAATATATCAAGATTGAGATTACTATTTTTCCTCTTGTAGGAAACTGAAGTAAATCGTCATCCCCTTGTCTGTAAGGTACACCATGGTGGGGCGCCCTCACACATCGGTCAACCCTTCCCAGGTGAAAGGAGGCCAGTGAGGGCGAAACGGCATGACATATCTTACAGTCTACCCCATCCCTACCCCCTTTATAATCATAACAAGTACACGCCAGTAATATCAGTAATATTTTACGAAGGAGAACCACATTTAATAGTAGAAGCTGGTGTCTGGTCTAAATGTAACTTCTTCATTACCAAGACATGTATTTTCTTATCATAAGTGTTCGAACAAACAAATTATTGCGAGAAGTTAAACACTGGTAATGAAGAAGTTAAACACCCCCATGGACCTTGCTATGGAACATCCCATCAACGCTATTTGCAATATAGTATACTGATGGGACAAACCATTATCAGAGATACATGGGGATGAAATTCTTCCACGCACAAAAACCGATGTTAGAATATCCTGTATGTTGAAATGGATAACTTACTTGTATACATTGTAGAATTCAATGGGCGTCATTGTTCCAGGGGTGTACATTTCTGTACGTGGTGACTGAATTGACCGTTGGATCATCATGTTGGCCCTACTAACATTTCCGATAGGATCAGCTGCCATTTGCATCCTATCAGATATCTTAGACCGTCTTGGAGACTTTCTTGGTTTTCCACTCGATCTCAGACTTCTTTCGTCATCTAAGAAATCAAACAAGACAAGGGAAAAGTAGATAAGTATACAGTTTTTATTTTTTGTACTAATGAAAGGATGATGAACAGAACCAATAATCAGCCAAGTTCTGCAAAGTAGCAAGTCAGTATATACCAATATCAATAATAACAGATCAAGTAAGAATTGGTGAAAATAGCAATCAGGAACATTATCCATAATCTAACATTTGTTTTATATTGTTGAATAAATGCATACTACTATATTAAAGGGGCACAAGCTGAGTTTATACATATTTGGGCATAGTTTCTGCTGCCTATTTAAAAGATACTCGATATACTTACTGGAGCACACTAACTTAACCACCACTTGCAATTAACTGAACTCAAACCTGGTATTGAGATATAACTCACAAGCGATCCGATGATGTAATTTATCATACATATCAAAAAATGTTCAGGATATCCCGACTATGCAATCAACTGTTCTAACAATGTCAGACGACAATCATATTTTTACAGAAGACATGCATCGATGTTAAAATCATACAGGAATGTGGTTTTATTTCTATTTTCACTTGAGTAAAAAGCGTACAAACTCAGCTTGTGCCCCTTTAAGTACTGTAAACATGAACAAACAAGGACAATGTATGTCAAATATCAATCAATGTTTGACAGATTAATTTTTGGTATATTAGTATCACAGAATAAACATAAATTACAAATCGAATGTATATGCTTTCTTTGTATTGTGTCATATTATGTATGTGTAATCTCTTGGAATGAGTGAAAACTACATGTATCAGCATTTAGTCATGTTATTCTAGTCACAACCAGCCACATACCTTCATGTATATTTTGTCAATGTCGGTATTGTGTCTCAAAAAAAGTCAAAATACAATCCCTGTCAACACTGTCACCCATATGTGCTTGAAAACCTGTATTTTTCTTTATTTGCTAGCACTGCTGCTTTATTACATTTCACATACTTTACTGCCATTAACCTTGTAACCATGGATACATTAACTTTGACAATGATGTGAATGAACACCAACAAAGGTGACAATAATAGGTTAACAAAACCACCAATCTGACTTTCTAGACACTTTTCTTGTTCACAGGTAGAATAAAAGTTGAAGCCAGGGGGTATAATTTGTACTTTAGAGGTTGTATACAGTAACACAATACTAGTTTACAAAACACTACTATAATAACCCGATCTGATTTGTATAAAGGTCCTGACTGTTGACACCATTGGAAACTAGTCAGACAATCGTAACACCCTGTTTAAAAGCTTACATTACAATTTTTGAAAGGTTTTTTTTTTTTTTTTTTTTTTTTTGTGGAAGATCTTTTTTAGGTTAACCTATGGTATACAAAACTGAATACACTATATATCCACACCAACATCGATAAATATTTTTGGTAATTCTTTTGATTTTTTACTATTCCTGTCAGAAAGATTTGAATTTTTTGGTTTCCCTGTTTGTGAATTATCCTGTGGTATACTGAATACATTGAGGGTTTTTTTTAAAGTCTTGATCAAAATCATCACATCTATTCAGTTTAATTCAAAATATGTAACATTGATTGAAATATTTATTTCAAAGAAATATGACACTTTCTCTAATGCATTCAAAACATGCTGATGCCTATTTTGGTGATTGCAGTAAATGGAGGTGATGACGATGTTACCAATGCAGGTAGTCTGCAAACTTATCCGGCTAGCTCTCATCGCCGTGAAAGAGAACCCTTCAATACCTTATTGCCGTGATGAAAACCAAGTGTAGGCAAACAAATTCCTGGCTAGTGCTCACTCACCTGACAAAACAGTAGTCCCTGGGGGTAAAGTGTTAACACTGAGAAATGGAGTTGGCTGTAGTAAAAAAAGGAAGAAAGGTAAATATGTATGCAAAAAATATGACATTTATCCAAATAAATGAATGTACTGTACTGTACTGTAATTCAGTTTTTAATGACAACCAATCTCGTGTTTTTTCTAAGGTTGGGGAATCCCGATTAACAGGAATGGGGAAAGGAGTAAAAGTTGCATAGTTTTGAATACAGTCTACCATACATGTACTTTTGTTTGGGAACCTCGGTAAAATCACTGGGGAGCCCTGGTAGATTTTACCTGTTTTAATACCACCTTTAACAAAAACACTGAACCAGCTTCGGTCATTAATTTTGTCAATAGTTCATGATATATCCTTTATCAATTTTTGTAAAACTGTGAATATATTCAAAATTGACTGTCTAAACTCAGACAACCAACACAACATGTTGGTTTTGGTTGTCTGGGATCACAGGCAAAAATACTCAAGGCCAGAACCTGACATGATTTGTTAACTTAAAACATTGCTTTATGCCATCAACACTATAATATATTCATTTCATTTGCATTTTTATGTAGACTGAGAGAGACAAAACACAAATCTAATCTTATCACACATCTGTACATTGTTTTATTTTGGTCAGTATAATGACATTTTGAGTTAATACTGGCAGCATTGAATGCTGAAGTCCATACATACATATCACTTTATGTGGAATGTAAGTTGCTGCAAAGTAAACAACTCAGTTAGTGTACTTCAGGGCAACAATGATATTGTGTGTATTGAAATAATCTGTATTTATCAACACAAGGTAAATGGTCATTTACAGTGGCAATATGTGGAGTTAATTTGTTGCTACCATACAGTATATCTACCTCAATAATTGAATTACTAGGTACAACAGTTATTCAGTATATAACACTTTATTCTATCTTAATATAGTGTACATGTTTCTCACAAACTGCACAGCTGATTTAGTATCATCTGAGATATTTTATTGTAGTGGTGGTACCACACATGTATTCAGTAGCACATCTTATGGGGGTGGGGGTGGGGGATATGAAAGGCTGAAAATTGACCTTATGTGTGATGTAGTATGATGAGATGAGGGTGGTTGAGACAAAAATGTTACAATGAAAATATTTATCTTCAAATGGAAATTCATCTGTGTTGGTAAACCATACTATTCAATTTGAACTTTTGTTCCAAACACAACTTGAAATTTTTACCTGAAATTTTTCACTGCACACTGTCTTTGTCAAAATATTTATGTTATAATTGTGTGTGAATTAAACATAATACATTTATACAACATTGATGATAAAACTGTGATAGTAAAAAATTGGCATTTGCTGAGCCTCTCGGCTTTTGGTAAAATTAGGTGTTATATATTACCCGAAGGGTAAGTGTAGAAGAAATGGACCACCTGTGTCTGACATCACAAAGTCAAGTTGTTCATATTAGGGTGTTATAGTTACTACCCCAGGTCAAATAAATGTATTTTATTTATACATAAATATAAACTAACCCAGTATCTAATCTAATTCTAACTTTTAACTTCAATGCAATACTATAATATTATGCGCATGTGTTATAAAATGTCTTTCTGTACAGTACACAGTACAAACATTATTCAAATTACATTTTATATATATTAATATAAGTGTCTCACTGGAGAGAACAGTGCTCGATGCAGTATTAGTAGCAGAGCATTGTATAATTTATAAACTAAATCCAAAGAATAAGGATGTTATTAGTCGTTACTTGGAGTTTCACGTTTCATCGGGCGACTGATAAAATTGAGATTGTTAAGGTCAATATATACAGTCTATATGTATATATATATATATATATATATATATATATCATGTATGTATGTATGTATGTATGTATGTATGTATGTATGTATGTATGTATGTATGTATGTGTGTATGTACATGTATGTATGTATGTATGTATGTATGTATGTATGTGTGTATATATATACATTGTATGTGTGTGCATGTGTATGTGTGTGTGTGTGTGTGTGTGTGTGTGTGTGTGTGTGTGTGTGTGTGTGTCGTACTGGATGCATGATGTAGAATTATTGAACCACAGACCCTACACGAACACGTCAGGTACACAGGAGTTCCTGCCATGCATGGATCCTCATGTTTATCCCAGTAACCAGTATTATGCACTTATTTGGACCACGTTTACACCTACTCAGACTTTAATTACAAAGTCTACCACCGCACCGGTAGAATATTGAAGTATTTCGGCCTTGTTAACGCTGCCCTCAAATACCTTTTTGTCACCTGAGCGACTACTTCGCAAAAAGTAATAAATAAGCAACCCTGTAAATTAAATCATTACTTATATTATGTTGCAGGAATGATTATGATGATCGGTGGAACTTACTTCGAAGGATTTTCTGGGTCTTGCTCTTGATCGAATAGAACTTCTACTGAGAGCTGATCGGATTTTGGAAGACTCTCTGTGTACGACTGGAGTAACGAAGACATTTTCTGGTATTCCTTCTGGTCGCTTATTACCTTTACCACTTGCGGGAGGCAGTCGTATTTCAACCTCTGCGGCTGGGTCACTCATTTTAGAGTCTTCACGATACAGTCTCGGCAAGTCAACTTGTTGTGGTAAGAAGCCGTTACGGTCACTACCCGCCAACGTTTGGTCCCGCCACCGAACATTTGGAGGTTTTGCAGTGGGGGAACCGCTGTCTACTTTCTCCATGATCATCATTTGCTCAAAAATATCACTTATTCACATTACATTCATATTCCATTTCAAAAAAAGTTACAGTGAAACTTCTAGCTTCGTCGCCATTTTGACGATGTCATTTGTCTACCAGTTAAATTGGGTGTACTACAACTGTAGCATTCCGACATATAAAAAAAAGTAGTTCGCACATAGACAGTAATTCTGCAAAATATAACATTTTTTCGAAGCCTGTAAAATATTTTTGACCATATCAGAATACCTAGAGGTCGAAATATCGAAATATCTACCAGTGATCAAAATGATATTCTGGCACAAATATTGCGGATGAATATTACCTAACTGTTTATATGGTTTGGCCCGTTGCTTAGATAATACTAGGTCAAAGGTTACTGGGCTGACCCACTTTCTTTATACAAAACTTTTATAGTATAGTGACAAAAAAAGTTCAGATGTCTCGCTATCATCAGTGTGTGTGTGGGGGGGGGGGGGATACTCTATGGATAGAAGAGAATTGTGGGAGTGGGAATACGTATTGTTCAAGAAGCCCGACAAAGTCAGACATTTATAAAATGGTCAGACATAGTCCTGCTTGCATACGGAGTAATCCGGGACTCGATTCTGACAATTGTCCCCGTGCACCGTCTGCAAACAGGACTAGGCCAGCTAGGTCAGACAGTGTTTATCATTCTAAGAGGTAAACATTGCAACGAACAATGAAGAGTAAGGAGGAGTTCAACAAAGCACATTTTGATAGTTAAATGAAAACTACTCCCCCTCTAAAATAGGCAAAAACAACAACTTGAAACGAAGTTATTTCAAAAACAAAGGAAAAACACTTTTAGCATAGTGAAACAGATATAACGTCCATCCCTAGATTTTGTCTGTATATACTGATACAATAAAAAGAAAGGGACTTGCACATATACAGTACAGAGTATTGCGATCACGAAAACGCTGTTTTCATTGTTAGCATAATTTGTCGCTAGAGGGCGATATTTTATTTGCGATACCATTGCACACCACTGGCACGTAAAAAAACTATGATAATGGTAACAGGCTTTGTTTTTGGACAAGCGTACTTCAAGTTCTTAGGTTAATGTATGTGCCAAATTATACGAAATTTGAAGAGTGCATGATACTGCTTAATTACTGAATATCATTAATTCAAAATACACAATAAAGGTAAAAGTTGTAGCAACAAACTTCATAGGACAGGTGCGTATTATTATGGTTGATATATGTGCCATATTATACGAAATTTGAAGCTTACATTTTTAAGAAACTGTACAGCCTGGTTACCTAAAATTATTAATTATGCAATTTTTTACATTAAAACTGTAAGCTATATCAAACAAATTTTATAGGGCGTATAAACTTTGTTATGTTTAATGTATGAAGCAAATTGTATTGACATTGAAGTATTTACCTAAAATAATTAATTATGCAAATTATTCGCTAAATCTTCAAGCGAAATAAACAACTTTTATAGCATATATGCACTCTGTTATGGTTAATGTACGTACTGAATTGTATTGAAATTGATGTATGTAGTCGTAAGATAGCCTAAGGATCGTTAATTACGCAAATTATTCATTAACAGTGAAAGGTACATCAACAAGCTTTACAAGACGTGTGTTTTCTTATGGTTAACGTATGTACTAAAATTAATTATATTGAATTTGAAGTATGCATTCTTCAGATATATCCAATTACCAAAAATAATTAATTATGCAAAGTATTCATTAGCTGTAAGGTACAAATATAATGTTTTCTGCTTGCCACAGTGTCTGAACTAACCCAGGGACAGTAGCACTTGTACAGCGCCACCAGTGACTGTGTTTTATACAGCCCACTGTTATGATGGCAAACAATTATTTTATACATAACCACAGGGTGAAGCGATCATTTGATTTGATTCTGTTTCGCATACTGGTTTCAGAGGTATAGTGTGGATAATCATGTTTATTTGGTATGATGATCTCTCAGAGAATAAGATGATATGTAAACTGCGAGTGAAACTCATACCTTGGTAATGATAATGTGTGAAGTGTTGTCATATATATGATAGACCCTCCACCAAGTGATGGGTCTATGTCTATAGAGGAAACTGAATGGAAGATCTCAGAAAGGACACAACTTGTCAATAACGAGGAAGTCAAGAATAGTAAAGGTATGAAAACCAGTATCAAATCATACACCCTACACAATTTGTGTTTCGTGTAGGGTCTATATGGTCAAATAAAATAAAAACCAGACAGACAGACAGACAGACAGACAGACAGACAGACGGACGGACAAACGGACACACTGACAGACAGACAGACAGACAGACAGACAGACAGACAGACAGACAGACAGACAGACAGACAGACAGACAGACAGACAGACAGACAGGCAGGCAGGCAGTGGGTATAACGTTATGGTAAAACATGGAGCCTGGAAATTCATGTGTTCTTTATTACAAAGCATGTTTTAATATGTGTTGAAAAGTACATGGTATAGTAAAAAATGAAGTCTTCCAAAGGTTCAGTATGGTAGCAATGGAAAGGCAAGACATCTACAAACAATACTATAAAACATGTGTTAATGACTACTGTCAATAATAAAAAACAAACAAAAAAACAAACAAAAAACATGATTTTATCTTCATGCCATGTCAGCGGGAACCATCTGATGGTTTGACGGGTTCGGTTATACTTCCATGTGTTTCACGTCACACTTCGAGTAGACTTTTCATATCCTTATGGTTCATTCGCCTCCTCAGAGTATTTATTCTCAGAATCCTCACCACAACTGTTCTTTTTTGCATCTATAGAATTAAAAGATAAAGTAAAAGTAGTGGAGAGTTGGTGACAAAAAGGATTAAGTTTGGCGTGTGTCCCTAACTTTGTCTAGTGTTCTCCCTCTAATTAACTTGCTAGTCGGTTCGGTATAAAAACCTCTGATTTAAATTTGCTAACGGTTTCACTTAGCATCGGTCCAACCGTATTCAGTGGTATTGAGAAACTGCGAGGGCAGGTTGTAATTATGATCGTATCAATAAGAAAATGTTTCCCTCTTGTCAGTGGCTGCTGCTGCCTGAAGCAACTGATTCACATGACTTCGGAGCACTACTAGCGTCAACTATCGGAGTGAGTAGATTTAAAATATTTTCACACCGACGTTTCATTACAGTAACATATACAAAAGATGGTTACCTAAAGCTGCCACGACTCCTGGAACATACTTATTCCAGAAAGCACATTCTCTGGCCTTCAAAGCTCTCTTTGTCTGCATACTTGTTGATATATCTTTGTAGTACATTTCTGGTACAGTGAATGCAGGCCATTCCACTGATTTCTCATCAGGTGTTAATTCGGCATCTTCTGATGATAAATTCGGGTTGCTGAAAATGTATGTTCAAGCATGTCAGGAGCTATCATAGTCGTCATGTTTATGACAAGGAAAGCTTGTGTTCTGAAAATAATTTTCTTCAATTCTACATCGTGCAAAAAAGATTAAAAATCTGCAAACCTGACTTGAAAAATACCTTCTGTGTAATATTAATAGGGTGAGGTATTCTGGGAAACAAACACACATAGGAAACCTAAATGTCTTTAATATATCCTTGCCTAAACAATATTTTTCAAAACATTTGGATTTCATAACTTCGAATCGATATTTTTTATTTGTGGACAGTACATGTAATGGCAAACCAAAAGGTTCCTACCCATGAAGCAGAGCCAAATGAAGAAATATAGTTTTCGCTAGCGCTACCTAGAAGATATCTCTATCACTGAGTATCGGTTAGGCATTGCCTCTGATCTGAGTCAGTGCAGAGTAAACGTTATCAGAACAGACTACAGTACAAGAATCACGAACTAGAAATGCAGTATCATACAAATTTATGATCGGCTTACCCAGTTTTAGCAAAGTTTGTCCAGTATTTCATCACTTGGAAAGAGACATCTATATCTACTTGTGGCATGACCCAATCTCCCCTCTCTCTAAAATGGGATCCAAACACGAACATGATATCTTCTCCGTGTGTAGCCTTGGCCCATTTCACTTTCCAGACAGAGTTTGTTGGAATATGTGACATTGAATAGTAATATGTCGACAACTCTGCCTCAGCAAGTGAACGAGCAAAGAGATCGGATGGACAAGTCATCATTTCATCAGAGAATATCTGCACAAATGGCTCAAAGTAGTCAGTATTTGGATCGTCTACATGATCCCAGTCGAGGTAGATGATTTTTGCCGCTTCTAATAATTGCGGATCCTTATTTAACGATGAATACATTGCCGCAAAAGATAGACCTTCCTCAAACGTACTTCTGTTGAGAGACATCGAAGTTTTTTCCAAAGCGTTAGGGTCAATCACCATTACTGATAACGAACCCTCGTGTG
Organism: Glandiceps talaboti; assembly: GCF_964340395.1. Lineage (NCBI taxonomy): Eukaryota > Metazoa > Hemichordata > Enteropneusta > Spengelidae > Glandiceps > Glandiceps talaboti. The sequence goes on along the minus strand of NC_135558.1, from coordinate 8,477,569 downwards.
TCATCTGACCTAACATAGCATCGACCTTATTAATGCGTTTCTCCCGTGCTAGTTTGATCGGCGAGTCTGGTAGGAAATTTCCATCAACAAATGGCGGGAATGGCATAACAGATGCTGACCCAGTCACATTTGCTAACATACCCTGTAAAGAAAACAACCAAAACACATGAAGAAGTTTATCAATTTACTACATATATAGGTCGATAGGCGGGTAAGTGAATACTTACACCAGCCGTATAAGATTGCTCTTACACCAACAATGTATAGGATGATCTCACATAGCATATTCTTATTATATTTGGCCTATCCATATGTACCAATTGCAAGGAGGTGTAACTGTGTTCATTTAGCTAATATGACATATATAGCTGAATAGATAACTCAAATTTGAAGTAACAGGGACGGTTTTTTCTTCAGACGGAACTTCGAAATTTATGTAGACAGGAACGCAGACAACAATTACATACTTCACAATATTTGTTTTCGTTCTACCAATTGCAGGGAAATAGGAGTGACTTAGGGGGGGGGGCTTGTCACTATGTATCGCCGGAGGAATAGTGACAAGGTCGCTAGTAGTTTCCAGGCGAATGATTTTATTATATCTTCTCAAGCAAAATTCATTTTAAAAAATCGATAATTGGTATATTAGTATATCCCACGTTACATGTGATTCCGCAAAAAATTATTAACGTGCTTCATGTCTATTTAACAAGAGTGACTTTCAGGAGGATTTCCTCCATTGTCACTAATATAATATTAAAAGTCGTTCCAGGTTTCAGGATATGCACAGGAATTTACCATGCTTACAGGCAAACCAAACATATTCAATCGGGATTTTTGAGACTGTGTCATGCCTCCATCCACTATCCTTACCGTGTTTGGGTCTTGTGGATCTAGAAAGTCTTCCATTGGCGTACTTCTCAGACACTCTAAAAGTTCCTCAGACGTTTCTTTGTCACAGTTTACTAATTTACCTAAACCGTGGGCTATTTTGTTGACTTTCTCGTTACCAATCATGAATCCCACTTCCAACAAAGCCGTACCACTCTGCAACCAAAGAAAGTATTTACTAAATAACAGGACAGTATGTGCCACGCACGTCCCACAACACGACATTGGGACCGGTGTCATGTTTCTTGAAACACAGTACAAACACAGCTTATCGTGAATAGGAGTCAGAGAGAGAGAGAGAGAGAGAGAGAGAGAGAGAGAGAGAGAGAGAGAGAGAGAGAGAGAGAGAGAGAGAGAGAGAGAGAGAGAGAGAGAGAGAGAGAGAGAGAGAGAATGAATTTATATAATTGAATGAATAACATGCCACTTTACCTGCATTATACCACGGTGAAATAATCCTTCACTCAATGGCGATAGCATAAGAAAACTAACGCTCATGCCCCCTGCACTTTCCCCAAATATGGTCACTTTCTTTGGATCTCCTCCAAACACTGAAATGTTTGAATAATTCATCATTCATGCATGTTCTTGCCAGTTACGCAGAGTTATTTCTGGAATATTTTGTACTTAATGTATCATAATCTCAAACACCCTAAGCTATAGCAGTCCATGATCAAATAAAAATGTCACCGTTATGAAATTCCCATGAATTGAATATTAGATTTTCAGACAAGTCCGGGAAGTCAGTAAGTACCTAACGACATTCGTTTAATGACACGACCTGTAAACGTTCAAACTTGAAATCTTCTTTCATAGCAATCTCAATATAACTTCAGGACATGCAGGGTCCTATGTACAACCAGTTCGTTTTTAAAGATACTGTTCCCCTGAGTGAGTGAGTGAGTGAGTGAGTGAACGTACCTGCAATGTTGTTTTGGACCCATTTCAAAGCTTCTATTTGATCCAACATCCCAAAATTACCAGGTATGACAGAATCACCTGAAATATTAAGATTTAACATCATTAGTGACACTGAAACAATATTATACTAGATGTAAACTGATTGCTTTTTACAAAAAACCCGCAACTTTTGATAATTGCTTCTTCACGTTTTGCCTAGATGAATGAGAGACAGACAGACAGACAGACAGACAGACAGACAGACAGACAGACAGACAGACACACAGACAGTCAGTCAGTCAGTCAGTCAGTCAGACAGACAGACAGACAGACAGACAGTCAGTCAGTCAGTCAGTCAGTCAGTCAGTCAGACAGACAGACAGACAGACAGACAGAGGCATACATACATACATACATACATACATACATATATACATACCTACATACATACATACATAGACAGAGAGAGGGAGGACAGACAGACAGACGTTCATCTAAATTATTTAAGATTCAAATTACTCATTTAATGCTTCCATAACATATACTTCAAACCACTAAAAGTGGTCTGAGAATTAGTCTTGCTGCTAGACCGCTGATGTTCTTCCGCAATACGATGACCGAACTTCGGTATTGAGGATGGAACATCTGCCAATCAGAGAGCCGCATTGGAGACAAGCACAAACAGAGGACAATAGCTAATTTTTTTTCATGTATATTCAGCTTAAGGAGGGGCTTGTAAAAATAACCACCAAAGCCTTAACTGAAATGTGTGCATGACAACGTCAACACACTCATCAAACTCACAATTACCATTAATTGATGAGCAATTTGTTATTATCACGTGATATTGGACATTAGTATTCTAGAACATTAGCATTATAGAGGTCATGGGTTATTGAATATATTAACATATCTATATGCATACATGGTCCAACCTATGGCCATATGTCATCTCAATGGAATGTGAAGTCTGAAAATGACATTGACTAGATGTTCTGGCAAGCCCTCGCTGCGAACTTCGTTTGCTTAACGTATCGGATGAAAGTCCGAACGTCTAGCAGCAAGACTATCTGAGCATATACATGTAAAAACGCTTAGATCTATTTTAGTTATGTAATGAGACTTATTGGTAGTAACCACCTGTTGACAGGAATCCAAGTACACCTAATCTGTAGTTAATGGTTACTACGATGACGTCATTGAGAGCAACCAATGGAATACCATCGTAGTAGGTATCAGCTCCAGAGCCCATAGAGAATCCACCACCATGAATCCATACCATAACGGCTGCATTATCAGGCTGGAATATCAAGGAACAAAAAAAACAGGAGTCAAAAACCATCCTGAAATGAATGACATCGTTATATATTGTCGTACATTATACGCATGCCCCTGGTATGGTGCACTCCCTCATCGGTTATATAAGACACACCGTCTATACACATAACTCATCAATTCAAAATATTTATAGATCCAAATATCTACTTGTGATATGTGTGTTGTTATCCTGTTTTATACGGTCTTACCATTGTTACTGTTATTTACTTGGAAGATAACTTATAAAGTGATTTACTGATTTCCTACCGATGTCATGCATACCTTACTAACGGGGAGTGGGAAAAAGATATGTCGGAGTCCCGAAGGTTATATTTCCAAAGCCAGCATACTATCAACCCTGCACACTACTTATTATAGGCAGTCGTAAATTGGTGAGCCTGAAACTCCTAACAGACCCTGGTAAAATACTGTGATGGATACAGATAGCCTTACATATTGTTACATGTGCACATGATTTCATGTTACCTAATTATGCGTAAATATGTATAGCTGGTAATATCATGGTCAAAGTTTAAGTATAAAGGTACATGTACACATTAAAAATTCCCACCGTTTTTTGTACATTCTAAATTTTCTCACGTTATTAGGTATTTACCAATACTCAAAAAATATCGTCACCGCTTTTTGCACGTGTTTCGTTTTTTATGTGCAAATACCAGTGCCAGTAGTTTTTTATATATATATATATATATATATATATATATATATATATATATATATATATATATATATATATATATATATATATATATATATATATATATATATATATATATATATAATATGTTTATGTATATTCGGGTATTAGGTCAATCTGATTAAAATCCGATGTAGATGTCGGCTAATCGTTCATTGCTATTTTACCTTCGTTATTTTGCCCTTCTTGGTACATGTTTACATTTTTTAGCCTGGAGGCGATCTGGCTAAAAAAAAACGAAGGTAAAATAGCAATGAACGATTAGCCGACATCTCCATCGGATTTTAATCATATTGGGTATTAGGTATACCTGAAAACCCGATTTGTTTTATAACAATAGCGTTACTTATTAACTGATTGATTACTTAACGGCTCAGAGATAATCATATGATTTTGCAGAAGACATTAGTCACATTGGGCATGTATACACTTCACACAGATCATAGTGGAGGGTATATGCAACTGTAGATACATGATATGGTTGGTGAAGGTCTATGGTTGTAATAAGACCACAAAGTGCACTGGCATTGTTTGCTAGTGATGAGTCATTATTCCCTGTTTGTTTGACAATCAAGTCGTACGTTGACCTCAAATATTTGTTAGTTGAGTACTACAGACTGCATTGTACTATCCCTGACAAAGACAGTAAATGCGCAAGGTTGGTTCATAAAGGTTATTGCAGGAAGGATTAAAAAAAATAGATTCCTCGGTTATATACATATTATCTGTATATATTACACACGCATTTATGTACATACTGGCAGGCTTTTCCTTCCGTCCTCCAATCACAGACACTGTGTGACTGTACAAACAAAGGTAACCGTTATATATTAAGTACATGTATGTCAAGACCTAATTTTCAAATACATACCACAGGGATAGGAACATAGACATTGAGATGAAGACAGTCTTCGTCAATCGTCTCATTCAAAGGTATAAATGGTACTTCTTTCTGTGGACATGCTGGTCGTTGAAATGTAGCGTTGTAATCTCCTTCCCATGATGTTTTCGGTACGGTTGGGTGGAATCTCAATTCTCCAACTGGAGGTTCGGCGTACGGTATGCCCTTGAAGACATGCACGGGTCTCTTGATGTCGGTGTCTGCATGACTAAACTGTACTACCTTACCAAAAATTGTACCAGCCTTAGTTTCAATTCGTGGATTTTCAGCGCCTGCATTGGCATTAACCAACGAGGCGTAAAAAAGTACGGAGAGCACAACCAACTTTGGTACACCAGACATGTCAGCGTAATACAAATGTTACCTTTGACATCAGTACAGTACACACGAATCTGCAATGACGTCATGATTCAGTGTATATAGATATACACCCCACGTTCCGATTCCACCCCATAGATCACATGCATGCAAATCAACCAATGAGGTAAGACCAGGTAACACACCTCCAATGCTCCGTATAAGGAAAAGTCTAAGACCGTGCCTTATAAGGGCAAATTCTTTAGATTTCCATTCCTACTACAACACCCGGGTATTACACACAGTAATTTTGGAATGAAACAGAACATATGCGATTGTGTTTGAAGGTAACAAATTTTATTGAACACTGAAAAGTACATGTGCAAGATATAGCCTAACTATGCAAATGAGTCATTGCAAGTAAAAAGCATCACTAGCACTGCACTGGGGTCCAGCGTGGGTCGTTTTTGTCCTGTAAATGCGCAAAGCGTTTAGGGCAGCAATATTTGATTATACAATGTTGCAAAGTCTAGTGAAAAGATTATCGATTTTCCGACATGGAGTCGAGTGCACTGACCACGTGGTGAGCGTACGTAAAACACACCACTGACCTTTTGATAACATTATTTTTTGGGTTGAGATTTACGTGATATTTCGAAATTCTAGCTTTATTCGCCACGGAGGTTTGATAAAATTAAAGATTATTTTTTGCGGAAGTAAATGCTAAGTCATTACGTGTAACACTCACAGAATAATGACGTTAGAGGTCCATATTTATGTAGGTTTACATGGTAAAATGTGCCGGTTTATCATGATATGACATGGTTTTTCTGTCTTGTGTGTATTTTTGTCTACATTAGTCAGCGATACTACATAATTCTTCAGAAAGGAAACACAAATTTCAAAATTTAAAACGAACAGATTTTTACAAAATCCCTTCAGTCTCTATTTACGAATTTTCAGACAGATTAGTGCGCATTTGAAAAAAAAATGAACCTGAGCAAAGTTTCGTAGTCATATAATCAACGCGGCCATTATTTTTCTATGGGAAATCTGAACTAGTAATAGTAGTATTCAGATTTCAATATCAAGTTCAGACCCCTACAATTGCTTGGTTCAAAATGTTTATCTTTGTGTTACTAGCAATAAAATTTAAAGATTTTAAGTCGTTTGAATCTGTTCTAAAATCGTATGGTTTTGATTTTTTAAATTTCTATCGCAAAATCGAGAAACCACAATGTTATTGTGCCATACTAGATATGACCTGTGCATGCCATGACCTGTGCTACCGTAATTTCCATGGATCCACGACTCAAAAAATCAGCCCAAAATTTTATGAAAATGTGAATAGAAAAATATCATATGTTTGGATAGATATCAAAAATTGTAATATGGAATGTTTGCTCCTCAAAAACTATTTTCTCAGCTGGCAAAATTAGGAAAGACGATGCCGAACTGACCCAGAGCGATTTTTCACCTTGCGCTCATAAGCTTACAAAAAACACGGACAGAAGTATCTCGGACACAGAGGGCGCGTCCTCGACCGCAGTGCTAGTGCATCATCAATTACATTAGTGTGCATTTTGAAGATATAGCCTAATTACTGAAAATCATTACTTTTGTAAATGAGTCATTAAAACTAAAAGCTGTACATCATCAAATTTTATATGGTACATGGACTTTTGTTATCACCAATGCATGTACCAAATTATGTTCAGTTTGCATCGTGCCATTGTAAGATATGTAGCATAATTACTTAAATCATGAAATCAGAGTGGATGTGTTGGTTTAAAGTCAGTGAGAACCATCCGGTGGCTTCATGTTACTCAATGAAGTAGACTTTTATGTCTTCATGGTTCATTTGCCTCCTCCGAGTATTTATTCTCAGAAGCCTCACCACACTTGTTCTTTGCTGCATCTGCAGGATTAAAGGTACATAAATGGTAGTGCAGTAAGATTTGGTTTAAAAGGGGGCTGTGTTTGGCGTGTGGCTCCAACCTTTTGTGTACTCTATCAAACATGCCAGCCAGTTAATTATGAAAACCTCAAATTCGCGCGCTATTCCAACTGAGAAAATGTGACGTTGTGTTGTGTTGTGTTGTGTTGTGTTGTGTTGTGTTGTGATTATATGAATAATGAAAAACAATAAGAAAATGCCTCAATTTTTTTTGTTGGCTGCTGCTGCCTGCAGCCACTGGTTCACATAACTTCGGAGCACTACTAGCGTCAATTGTGAGAGTGGCTAGATTTGAAATCCAGCAAGAACCCGAGGCCATTTTCAGACAGATATTTCATTACAGCAAAGCATACAGAAGATGGTTACCTAAAGCTGCCACGACTCCTGGAACATACTTATTCCAGAAAGCACATTCTCTAGCTTTCAAAGCTCTCTTTGTCTGCATACTTGTTGATATATCTTTGTAGTACATTTCTGGTACAGTGAATGCAGGCCATTCCACTGATTTCTCTTCAGGTGTTAATTCGGCATCTTCTGATGATAAATTCGGGTTGCTGAAAATGTATGTTCAAGCATGTCAGTAGCTATCACAGTCGTCATATTTGTGATAAGGACAGCTTTTGTTAATTGTTTAATAATATTTTCATACGGCAAATAATCAATAAAATATTAAACCTTCACATTTATACCAGAATCTAAACCACTGTTTTGTTCAATGTGATCCAGAAAATCAATTTATTCAATTCTACATCGTGCAAAATAGATTAAAAATCGGCAAACCTGACCCAGAAAATATCTTCTGTGTAATAGGGTGAGGAATTCTGGGAAACAAGCACACATAGGAAACCTAAATGTCTTTAATATATTCTTGCCAAAACAATATTTTTCAAGACATTTTGAGTTCATAAATTTGATATTTTTTATTTGTGGACAGTACATGTAATGGCAAACCAAAAGGTTCCTACCCATGAAGCAGAGCCAAATGAAGAAATATAGTTTTCGCTAGCGCTACCTAGAAGCTATCTCTATCACTGAGTATCGGTTAAGCATTATCACTGATCTGAGTCAGTGCAGAGTAAACGTTATCAGAACAGACTACAGTACAAGAATCACGAACTAGAAATACAGTATCATACAAATTTATAATCGGCTTACCCAGTTTTAGCAAAGTTTGTCCAGTATTTCATCACTTGGAAAGAAACATCTATATCTACTTGTGGCATGACCCAATCTCCCTTCTCTCTAAAATGGGATCCAAAAACGAAGGCTAAATCTTCTCCGTGTGCAGCCTTGGCCCATTTCACTTTCCAGATAGAGTTTACCGGAATATGTGACATTGAATAGTGATATGTCGACAACTCTGCCTCAGCAAGTGAACGAGCAAATAGATCGGTTGGACAAGTCATCATTTCATCAGAGAATATCTGCACAAATGGATCAAAGTAGTCAGTATTTGGATCGTCTACATGATCCCAGTCGAGGTAGACGATTTTTGCCGCTTCTAATAACTGCGGATCCTTATTTAACAATGAAAACACTGCCGCAGTAGATAGACCTTCTTCAAACGTACTTCTGTTGAGAGACATCGAAGTCTTTTCCAAAGCGTTAGGGTCAATAACCATTGTTGCTAACGACCCCTCGTGTGTCATCTGACCTAACATAGCATCGACCTTATTAATGCGTTTCTCCCGTGCTAGTTTGATCGGTGAGTCTGGTAGGAAATTTCCATCAACAAATGGCGTGAATGGTATAGCATATGCTGATGACCCAGTCACATTTGCTAACATACCCTGTAAAGAAAACAACCAAACACATGAAGAAGTGTATACATTTAGTAGCTACAGAGGTCGATAGGCTCGTTAGTGAATATGAGATTACTCTTACATCTATAGCTATGATGTACAGGATGATTTCATTTATCATGCATATCGTCACTAGTATTTCTATGACCCCCATCTATATGTACTAAGTAGGTGTGACTGTGTTGATTGAGCTAATATGACATGTTTAGCTCAAATTTGAAGTTGCACGAATTCCCACAAGGCTTGTTTTTTTCAGATGCAACTCGGAAATTTGTGGAACGATAACAATATAGACGACAATTATTCCCCAATATTTTTTTCGTTCTGCCAATTGTAATCAAATACGAATGACTTAGGAGGCCTTGTCACTACGAATCGCTGGAGGGATAGTAGTGACAAGGTCACTGGTATTTTCCAGCTGAATGAAAAAAAAAACAGTGGGAAAATGATGTAATTACATGTACAGCTTCTCAAGCAAAATTAATGAAAAATCGATAATTGTATATTAGTAAATGTTCTCGATTTCCCAAATTTCATGTGATTCCGAATGTGTTGACGTGCTTCATATCTTAATAGGAGTGACTTTCAAGAAACTTTCCTCCATTGTCACAATATTAAAAGTAGTTCCAGGTTTCAGGACATGCACAAGAATTTAGCATGCTTACAAGCAAACCAAACATATTCAATCGTACTTTAATAGTGTTGGATTTTTGAGACTGTGTCATGCCTCCATCCACTATCCTTACCGTGTTTGGGTCTTGTGGATCTAGAAAGTCTTCCATTGGCGTACTTCTCAGACACTCTAAAAGTTCCTCAGACGTTTCTTTTTCACAGTTTACTAATTTACCTAAACCGTGGGCTATTTTGTTGGCTTTTTCGTTACCAATCGTGACTGTCAATTCCATCATAGCCGTACCACTCTGAAACCAAAGAAAGTATTTGCTGAATAATAGCAATAATAATGCAATGGGACCGGTGTCATGCTCTTTTTGGAACACATACAGTACAAACATATGTTATCATGAATGAATGAGAGAGAGAGAGAGAGAGAGAGAGAGAGAGAGAGAGAGAGAGAGAGAGAGAGAGAGAGAGAGAGACAGACAGACAGACAGACAGACAGACAGACAGACAGACAGACAGAGAGCGAGCGATATATATATATATATATATATATATATATATAGAGAGAGAGAGAGAGAGAGAGAGAGAGAGAGAGAGAGAGAGAGAGAGAGAATGAATAACATGCCACTTTACCTGCATTATACCACGTTGAAATAATCCTTCACTTAATGGCGATAGCATAAGATAACTAACGCTTATGCCCCCTGCACTCTCCCCGAATATGGTCACTTTCTTTGGATCTCCTCCAAACACTGAAATATTTGAAGAATTAATCATTCATGCATTCTCTTGACAGTTATAGTTATTTCTGGAATAATTTGTACTTAATGTATCCAAATCGCAAACACCCTAAGCTATAGCAGTTCATGATCAAATAAAAATGTCACCGTATTAAACACCTATGAATTGAATATTAGATTTCCCAGCACGTCAGTAAGTGAGTGAGTGAGTGAGTGAGTGAGTGAGTGAGTGAGTGAGTGAGTGAGTGAGTGAGTGAGTGAGTGAGTGAGTGGGTGGGTGGGTGGGTGGGTGAGTGAGAAAGTGAGTGAGTGAGTGAGAAAGTGAGTGAGTGAGTGAGTGAGTGAGTGAGTGAGTGAGTGCGAGATTGAGTGAGTGTGTGAGTCAGTCAGTCAGTCAGTCAGTCTGTCTGTCAGCCAGCCAGCCAGTCAGTCAGTCAGTCAGTCAATCAATCAATCACTGACTGACTGAGTGAGTGAGTGAGTGAGTGAGTGAGTGACTGAGTGACTGACTGACTGACTGACTGACTGACTGACTGACTGAGTGAGTGGACATACCTGCAATGTTGTTCTGGACCCATTTCAAAGCTTCTATTTGATCCAACATCCCATAATTACCAGGTATGACAGAATCACCTGAAATATTAAGATTTCCCAGCTAATATATGTATTTAATACATTGTGACACTGTGAACCAACATTTTACTAGATGTACACTGAATGCTTTGTACAAAAACACGCAACTTTTGATAATTGCTCCTCACGAATTGTCTACATATATTAACTATGACTGGATGGATGGATGACAATAACGCCCACTCTTTGATAGAAACTGAAACCTATCTATAGAGTATTAGTTCAGGCTCAGACCACCTAAAGAATGTAATAGTGGTCTGGGGTTTAGGGAGCATCAAATAAAAGTCACAGAATGTATTAATACATAATTAGGTAGCATTACATGGTAGTCACATAACATATATCGTGATACCATCCTGTTAAGTAACATTCTTAGCTACCATATATAATATACCGCTTAAGTTGTAATCAATGGCTAATGGTCAAGAAAGGTACACTTTTTAGTAATAAGCAATTTGTTGTATTCATATAGAGAGTGAGGGAGAGAGAGAGACGTAGGCAGGCAGACAGACAGACAGACAGACAGACAGACAGACAGACAGACAGACAGACAGACAGACAGACAGACAGACAGAGACAAAGAGAAGCACAGACTGACGCACATCTAAATTATTTAAGATTTAAATTACTCATGACATATACCTCAAACCACTGCAAGTGGTCTGGGCATATACTGAACGCTTAGATCTAATCTCAGACCACTAAATTTAGTTATGTAATGAGACTTATTAGTAATAACCACCTGTTGACAGGAATCCAAGTGCACCTAATCTATAGTTAATGGTTACTAAGATGACGTCATTGAGAGCAACCAATGGAATGCCATCGTAGTAGGTATCAGCTCCAGAGCCCATATAAAATCCACCACCATGAATCCATACCATTACGGCTGCATTATCAGGCTGGAATATCAAGGAACAAAAATCAGTAGTCAACAAACCATCCTGAAATGAATGACATTGTTATATACTGTCGTACATTATACATGTACATGCCCCTGGTATGGTGCTCTCCCCCAACGGTTATATAAGACACATCGTCTATACACATAACTCATCATTTCTAGACCCAAAAGAATATTTACTTGTGACTTGTGTGTTATCCTGTTTTTATACGGTCTTACCATTGTTACTATGTTATTTACTTGGACGATAACTTATAAAGTGATTTACTCATATCATACCGAGCTAACCAGTCGGATCGCTAGCGTCTGGAAATGGCCGGCAAGATCACTATAAAAGATGATGCCTTGGGTATAAAAAAAACAAAAAACATATCTAGTATACCCCATGAGTATCTGTTTATTTGCTGGTTTATTTAATTATTTTATTTGTCCCTATACTTGTCGTTTCGTTTGCTTGTTCATTTGTTATTTATTTGATAGTTTATTTATTTTATTTGTTTGTTTGTTTTGTTTTGTTTGTCACACGATTCCTGGGTCCCTGTGCTGTACTGACTGCAGGCTAACTATCTGACTGAACGGGGAGTGGGGGAAAGATATGTCGGAGTCCCGAAGGTTATATTTCCGAAGAAACTCCTAACAATGGATACAGATAGTCTTACAAATCGCGTTATTAGGTATTTACGAATACTCAAAAAATATCGTCGCTTTTTGCACATGTTTCGTTTTTTTATGTGCAAATACCAGTGGCAGTAGTTTTTTTTAATATACATGAAATATATTTATGTATATTCGGAGGACTGCTAATCCTGTACATGCCAAACACTATTCAACATTAAAGCTAAAGGGTATAAAAACAGCTAAAGGGTATAAATTCGGTTATTAGGGATACCTGATAACCCAATTTGTTTATAACAACAGTGTTACTTATTAACTGATTGCTTACTTAACGGCTCAGACATACTGATCTGAGTTTGCAGAAGACGTGAGTCACATTGGGCATGTATACACTTGCACAGATCATAGTCGAGGGTATATGCAACTGTAGATACATGATATGATTGGTGGAGGGTCTATGGTTGTAATAAGACCACAAAGTGCACTGGCTGGCATTGTCAGCTGGTGATGAGTCATTCCCTGTTTGTTTGACAAGTCGCACGTTGACCTCAAATATTTGTTAGTTGAGTACTACAGACTGCATTGTACCACAGGTACTCGAATCAATGTGTATGATTTTTAAAAAAATTGTATGTCAATTTACACACATTTTTTTTTAATCATACACACTGATTCGAGTGCCTGTGCATTGTACTATGACAAAGACAGTAAATATGCAAGGTTGATTCATAAAGGTATTGCAGGAAGGATAAAAATGGATTCCTCGGTTATATATATATACACACACACACACACACACACACACACACACACACACACACACACACACACACACACACATATATATATATATATTTATATGTTTTTTTTAATTGTTTTTTATCAGTATATATTACAAATACTCGCATTTATGTACACACTGGCAGGCTTTACCTTCTGTCCTCCAATCACAGACACTGTGTGACTGTAAAAAACAAAGGTAACCGTTAAGTAAGTATGTCTATGACCTAATTTTCAAATACGTACCACAGGGATAGGAACATAGACATTGAGATGAAGACAGTCTTCGTCAATCGTCTCATTCAAAGGTAACAGTGGCAACTCTCTCTGTGGGCATGCTGGTCGTTGAAATGTTGCGTTGTAATCTCCTTCCCATGATGTTTTCGGTACGGTTGGTCGGAATCTCAATTCTCCAACTGGAGGTTCGGCGTACGGTATGCCCTTGAAGACATGCACGGGTCGCTTGATGTCGGTGTCTGCATGACTAAACTGTACTACTGTACCAAAAATTGTACCAGCCTTAGTTTCAATTCGTGGATTTTCAGCGCCTGCATTGGCATTAACCAACGAGGCGTAAAAAAGCACGGAGAGCACAACCAACTTTGGTACACCAGACATGTTCACTCCTATGTTACCTTTGACCTCAGTACACTAATAGCACATGTACATGTATGCCGTCGGCTGTAATGACAACATACATGTAAGCATTACTTAAACATACAAAGATGTTGTTGTCCTGTTTGAGAAAGATCTGTATTGTTAATGTGTGTGGTTCAATCGGGGAGGGGGGTCGCCATGGTTTCATGTAAGTCTACTCTAGGAATAACCCAAAAGTGAAATTGAAATACACGACTGAATAATATATCCATCAAATTACAAAATCAATGGGCTCTACTACTGTAGGATTTTAACCAAGGACTTCAGAATATTACTTCGGTATATCACACCTTTTGTAGAATACTAAATGACAGTATTCCACAATTTGGAAAACCAATACGTGGACACAAAATGAACAACGCAGAACCAATGGGGGTAATAGTTATTCCCATTTTAGGCAAAGTCCAATAAACCGACACAACAATACATACATACATACATACATACATACATACATACATACATACATACATACATACATACATATGCATATATGCATGCATGCATCTGTAGCTGTATCATACATATACGCATGTATCCATGCATGCATCTGTATCTGTATCTGTATCTGTATAATACTGCAGAGTAACTCAAATATTGAGCAGTAATCCTACAGGTACGCAGTCTCTAGTCATAATGAGTTGGTATTTCTGATAAACCAGATATGGATTGATCTAAATTTGTGCAAGTTACAATGCTATCAGGTAAGTGATTCCAGTCAATAATAGTTCGTGGGATGAAGGAATGTTTGAAAGTGCCTGTTTTACATGTTTGTATAAGTAAAGTTTTTGAATGTGGTTTCCTGGGTTTACGAGGGTTGAATTTAACATGGGTTTCAGCAAGGATTGCAACTAGGTCATTTGTGATTCTAAACATGACCTGAAGTCGTTGTTCTCTTCTTCGCTCTGATAGTGGTTTCCATTTAAGTTCCTTTAACATGGTGGTGACGCTGCTTTCCCTTCTTTAGTCATTATTGATGAAACGTGCCGCACGTCTTTGCATGCACGCACACACACACACACACACACACACACACACACACACACACACACACACACACACATATATATATACATGTATATATATATATATATATATATATATATATATATAGTTTTACTTCGGTAAAACTATATATATACCGTTTGGTATATATATATATATATATATATATATATATATATATATATATATATATATATATATATATATATATATATATATATATATATATATATATATATAGTTTTGGTAGTACTGGAACTCTTTCTTGGGTGTAACTCGGAGTTTCACGCATATTGCGATCATCAGACACTCTGAGGCCTACTCTCTGGGTGTGCTGTATATATAGAG
The DNA here is from genome assembly GCF_964340395.1 of Glandiceps talaboti. NCBI lineage: Eukaryota > Metazoa > Hemichordata > Enteropneusta > Spengelidae > Glandiceps > Glandiceps talaboti. The sequence goes on along the minus strand of NC_135558.1, from coordinate 8,462,483 downwards.
TGTAGACAATAGAAATACCATCACTATTGTCTGTGTTGGTGGGTAGGTGTTGTATGTGTGGAGGTGTTGGTTGTTATTGTGTGGGTTATTGGGTGCGGACAAGTAAGTGTTGGCGGGTTGTTCCATGTTGGGCTTTGATGTTCCGTTAGCTAACGGGTTTAATAGTTTAGGTGATAGATGCTCTATTGAAGTTGGACAAATAAAACTTATTCTCGTGTCGGCATTTGGATATCAACTCAGTTCTTTTGTTTAGTGTGGAGCTTTTGTCTGCTTTAATAATAGTTAGTTTTTCGGTTAAACACAGGTTGCATCGTTTTGTTTTATTGGTGTATGCTTGGGCTTTCTTGTTGATGGACCAGGATACGGAAAAAGGCTCATTGTTTCTTTTCAGTTTCCAAATGTGTTTTGATAGTTCTGTGCTGTTTTCGTGTTTTTCATGTTTGAATGACTGTTTGTGGTTGGCGTATCTCTGTTTGAAGTTGTTCTCTGTTAGACCGATATATACTTTTGTTTGTTTTCCGTGGACGGTGGCTTGGTATACGATGTTTTCCGTTTGGCATTCGCCGTTCAGAGGGCAGGTGTCTTTCTGTCTGCAATTACAGGGTTTTTGAGTGGGTTTAGTTTCGCTGTTGGAGATGGTGGCGTTATGCGCTTTGATTATGGTAGCCATGTTTGGCATGCAGCTATAACTGACTTTGACATTGTTTCTGTTGAATATTTTGTGTAACTTAGAGTCTGTTGGGAAATGTTTTGTGATTAGGTTGAGGAATCGTTTGCCTACATTGGTGGCTACATTTTTGCTGTATGGTGGGTTAAACCAGATGGTGTTTCTATTTCTGTTTTTCTTGTTTTTCTGCGTCGGGGTGCTGGTGTACGTGATGTTCTCTTTGTGGCCGCTGGTTTTTAGTGCATTTTGGTACAGTGGGGCTGCCTGGTTGAAGATGTGTTCGTCGGATGATATGTCGGAAATTCTACGGCCGATGGCTGACGATATGTTCTTGATGATGCTGGGTGGGTGGTTAGACTGCGTGTGTATGTACATGGGGTTGTCGTTGGGTTTCCTGTAAGGGTAATATTTACCGTTGTTGAGGTTGAGCGTTATGTCTAGAAATATATATATATATATAGTTTTGGTAGTACTGGAACTCTTTCTTGGTTGTTACTCGGAGTTTCACGCATAGTGCGATCATCAGACAATTGTCAGATGATCGCACTATGCGTGAAACTCCGAGTAACAACCAAGAAAGAGTTCCAGTACTACCAAAACTATTACGCTCTGCCACTGCGGTATAGAGCACTGTCTTAGCAGATTGATACTCACCAAGTTATATACACATATATATATATACACATAAGGTTGCTAGGGTACTACAAAGAATAAATGAGAAGCAGCTAGTGAGGTTTCCATCTTTATCACAAAAGCACGACGCTATATAAAAATGTACAATGAAGTCACATGAAGAATATTTTGGTCATAAAATAAAGATTCATAAGACAACGAGATTGTGGTAAATGACACGTGATGTCATAACACAGACTTATCCCATAAAACCATGTAAGAAATGTCCATGGCCATACGCATATGTAGCATCAAGGAACTTCATTAGTTACTGAGGTGCTATTTTCTCCCAAAAATCTAAGCTGCTAGCAGTAATCACTTAATCATCACATTTTTATATCTACAATTATTATCATGAAGTACAGTTGTATTTATTTTCTGAAATTCACTATAATGAATATTGCCCTGCAGGTTTCACGTCGCGCCGAGTATAGCATGTATATCATTATGGTTTATTTGCCTCCTCAGAGTATTTATTTTCAGGATTCTTGGCATCACAACCGCTCTTCGCTTCACCTATAAGATAAAAAGAACAGAAATAATGCAGCAAGATTTGGGTGCAAAGGTATACGGTTTGCCAAATCCGAGTCCCCCAACTCCCTTTCCACTCTAGATATCCATGACTCTCACTAGCCACTTCTTCACACCTCCCCCTTTACACCCTCCCAAAAAAATATAAACCCATTCTTTATGTTGAGATCTGAAGTTAATGCATTTTGTTCATCATTGATTTATATAATATACAAATATTAAGCGTCATATTAAATTAATACATTATACAAAAAGTTATCATTTATTCAACTCTGGCAAAAGAAGCTTCCAGTGTATTTTGTGTTAGTGTTGTTTCTTCAACTCATTATAATGACTCCAAAGAAAATATACAGCAGGTAGTTACCTAAAGCTTCTACAAGCCTTGAAGCATACTTATTCCAGAAAGCACATTCTCTAGCTTTCAAAGCTCTCTTTGTCTGCATACTTGTTGATATATCTTTGTAGTACATTTCTGGTACAGTGAATGCAGGCCATTCCACTGATTTCTCTTCAGATGTTAATTCGGCATCTTCTGATGATAAATTTGGGTTGCTGGAAATATGTACAGATATAACAGAATGTATCACAGATGCAATATTTAGCTAAATAGATGAAAGCATTCTGATCTCGAGTCAATTGTTTCATAATTCTTCACAAGTCTGCTAACCAATTTAATAAATATCATCTGCCCAAAGTCCAAAGTAATAAACTGAAAAATGACAATAAGAAACATTGAATGGCCAAAGGCTTACTTCATCAAAAATCTACTGAAATATTTTTCAAAGCGATACATTGCTTACAAATTTCTATTTGGTGACTTTGTACTTGTTAAGTTTTGGATTTATTATTGTCCATTGCTAAATTGGATAACGCGATATGAAAGTAAGCCATATTCTCTAGCAAAGACAAATTAATATATAATTTTATCACCTATTAATTACTAATTCACATCCACTTGATAAATCTCCATCTCAAGTCAAACCACTACGGATTTATATATTTTATGAGATCTAACATGATCCCAGTCATTGCAGAGGATAGCATTTCGTAAAATACCACAAAACTAAAATCAAGTACAAATATAACGCCTTATACTTCGCTTACCCAGTTTTAGCAAAGTTTGTCCAGTATTTCATCATTTGGAGAGAAACGTCTAGATCTACCTGTGGCATTATCCAATCTCCCTTCTCTCTAAAATGGGATCCAAACACGAAGGCTAAATCTTCTGCGTGTGCAGCTTTGGCCCAATTTACTTTCCAGATAGACTTTGCCGGAATATGTGACATTAAATAGTAGTATGTCGGCAAACCTGCCTCAACAAGAGCACGAGCAAATACATCGATCGGGCAAACCATCATTTCATCAGAAAATAATTGTACAAATGAATCAAAATAGTTAGAATTTGGATCATCTGCATGATCCCAGTCAATGTAGATGAGCTTTGCCGCTTCTATTAATTGTGGGTCATTTTTTAAGGAGGTAAGCATTCCTAGAGCAGACACAGCTTCATCAAATTGACTTCTGTTTAAAAGTATCGAAGTTTTTTCAATAATGGTCGGGTCCACCATAATTAAGTTTAACGACCCTTCTTGCGCCATCATGCCTAACATAACATCGACATTGTTGATACGTTTCTCCTGTGCAAGCTTTATCGGTGTGTCTGGTAGGAAGTGTCCATCGACGAATGGGGTGAATGGTAGAAGGCTAACAATCCCAGTCACATTTGCCAACATACCCTACAGAATAAAAAAGAAAACAAGCTTACTGTTTGAAAGTAATCATACTTACAGAGAGAGAGAGAGAGAGAGAGAGAGAGAGAGAGAGAGAGAGAGAGAGAGAGAGAGAGAGAGAGAGAGAGAGAGAGAGAGAGAGAGAGAGAGAGAGAGAGACGTCTGTGAACGTGTGTTATTTTCCGAATATCACTATTTGCAAACGTTTTACGTGAAAATGTGCTAGGGTAACAAATGTGAGGCTGATTTCATTCATCCTAGGCCTACTAGTTCTACTTGATGTCAGTAAAGCACAACAATCACTTGCACCGTACCAATTCTATATTAAATTATTATCTAACTTCTCTAGAGATGAAACATTACATTAAATTATTAGCCATGAACTGACTCGTTGGACACTGGGGTTGGGAATTCTGGGTATGCAATCAATCAATATGCGAATCAAAAGCTTAATATCCCAAAGAGCCTACATCTATCGTTTTTACCTTCCTGTGGAGAGTCGTATCTATGTCCATTGCAATATCGCATTTGTATATACGGGGTGGTTGATATGAACACTGGTGACGTCAGCATACGTCACTGGGCACCTCTGTTGCATTCTTACCCAGAATTCCCTACCCCAGTGTACAGAATTTACGGCTTATTCGAACAAATCCATTTATCTAAGACCCTAAATCACGCGAAGTTGGACAACCATTTTGGAAGTTTCGCGCTTTCATTATTCTTACCGTGTTTGGATCTTGTGGTGCTAGAATGTCTTCCAATGGCGTACTTTTCAGACATTCTAAAAGTTCCTCTGACGTTTCCTTTTCACAGTTTACTAGTTTACCTAAACCATGAGCAAGTTTGTTGACTTTCGTTTTGTCACTCTCATATGACAAGTCTGCTACAGCTGCACCACTCTGCAGTCCAAGAAAAAAATAGATGAACAACATTATAACAGCTTAACAAGTATGACATCCAACTACAATACAATTCTAACATAACTTATCGCATACAGAGAGAGACATAGACAGAGAGAGACAGAGACAGAGACAGGGACAGACAGACAGACAGACAGACAGACAGACAGACAGACAGACGGACAGACACACACACAGACACACAGCCACATACATACATACATACATACATACATACATACATACATACATACATACACACATGCATACATACATACATACATACATACATACATACATACATACATACATACATACATACATACAGTCATAGTATACATACATACATAAACACACAGATAGATAACGACAGTGAGGGACAGGGGAACCGAGCCAGTGACTGTGAGAGATGAAGAGACAGAGACTAAGAGAACTACGGGTAGAAATACAGATAGATATATAGACAGACAGACAGACAGAC